>NC_139972.1:28426974-28431974 GCF_963993115.1 Abramis brama | reverse complement strand
CATAGCAACCAAACTTGAGTACCCTAGCAACCGTTTTGCAAGACCTATATCTCTGTATCAGAACATCGTATAGAGATGAGGTTTGGCTCTTTTGACTCATGCTAGCAAACAGCACTTCCAACATGCTACACATGCTAGCAGTGAATAGCTACATGCTAATATCAATTAGTTAAGTGCTAAATCATACCAAGATCATGCTAAGGACTCTATAAAAACTCCATAGTAACCATCTATGACAACTACCAACCACCTAGCAACACCATAGCAACCGCCCAGAACACCCTAGCAACTGACTAGCAACCGCCCAGAATACCTTAGCAACCGCCTAGCAACATCATAGCAACCACCCAGAACACCCTAGCAACCGCCTAGCAACACCATAGCAACCACCCAGAACACCCTAGCAACCGCCTAGCAACCACCCATAATACCCTAGCAACCGCCTAGCAACACCATAGCAACCACCCAGAACACCCTAGCAACCGCCTAGCAACCACCCAGAACACCTTAGCAACAGCATAGCAACCACTCAGAACACCCTAGCAACTGCCTAGCAACCACCCAGAATACCTTAGCAACCGCCTAGCAACACCATAGCAACCACCCAGAACACCCTAGCAACCGCCTAGCAACCACCCAAAACACCCTAGCAACCACCTAGCAACCACCCAGAATACCCTAGCAACCGTCTAGCAACAGCATAGCAACCACCCAGAACACCCTAGCAACCGCCTAGCAACCACCCAGAATACCCTAGCAACCGCCTAGCAACACCCTAGCAACCACCCAGAACACCCTAGCAACCGCCTAGCAACACCATAGCAACCACTAAAAAACCCTAGCAACCGCCTAGCAACCACCCAGAACACCCTAGCAACCACCCAGAACACCCTAGTAACCGCCTAGCAACCACCCAAAATACCTTAGCAACCGCCTAGCAACACCCTAGCAACCACCCAAAACACCATAGCAACCGCCTAGCAACCACCCAGAACACCCTAGCAACCAACCAGAATACCCTAGCAACCACCCATAACACCTTAGCAACCGCCTAGCAACCACCCAAAATACCTTAGCAACGTCTAGCAACACCATAGCAACCACCCAGAACACCCTAGCAACCGCCCAGCAACACCCTAGCAACCACCCAAAATACCATAGCAACCGCCTAGCAACCACCCAGAACACCCTAGCAACCACCTAAAATACCTTAGCAACCGCCTAGCAACACCCTAGCAACCACCCAAAATACCCTATCAACCGCTTAGCAACACCCTAGCAACCACCCAGAATACCCTAGCAACCGCCTAGCAACACCATAGCAACCACCCAGAACACCCTAAACTAAACTAAATTAAACTTCAAACTATTTTAAACTTTCAACTAATTTAAACTTTAAACTAAATTAAACTTCAAACTACTTTAAACTTTCAACTATTTTAAACTTTAAACTAAATTAAACTTCAAACTATTTTAAACTTTCAACTAATTTAAACTTTAAACTAAATTAAACTTCAAACTATTTTAAACTTTCAACTAATTTACACTTTAAACTAAATTAAACTTTAAACTACTTTAAACTTTAAACTACTTTAAACTTTAAACTACTTTAAACTTTAAACTACTTTAAACTTTTTCAAACTTTATGGTCCAAACTTTCTCAAGCCAACTTAAAGTTTGTCTCGACGAACTTTCGCATCTAGTTATTATTATTATTCTTCTGTTAAAAACTGTTGACTCAAACTCGTCCTAGAGCTTTAACTCTACATACTCCAAACTCGGCTCAGACACTCAAACTGATCTGACCGAGTGTGCTATATCTTTTCAGACTGATCGGACTTACGGTTTTCCTAAAAATGACGATCAAAACTCGGAAAAACTCCCATTGACTTGCATTGGGGAGTTCTAAAAAATTCAAATTTAGATTCAAACTCACCAACCGACGAAAATTCAAATCAAAATACCTTGAAGACTAAACCAAACTGCCGTTCTATATACTATATTAGCCAATGAGACTCATTTAAACTAATGAACTCTAAACTCATACACTTATAAACTAATTAACTTATAAACTCATGAATTCATAGACTTATGAACTCTTAAACTCATAAATTAATAAACTCTGAACTCTTAAACTCATTTAAACTTATAAACTCTAAACTCATTTAAACTTATAAACTCTAAACTCATTTAAAACTTATAAACTCTAAACTCAAAAACTCTTACACTTATAAACTCATCAATTTATACACTTATAAACTCTAAACTCATAAACTCTGAGTGTGTGTGTGTGTGTGTGTGAACACACACACACACACACACACACACACACACACTAAACTCATTTAAACTTGTAAACTCAAAACTCGTAAACTACTTTAAACTTCAAACCACTTTAAACGTTTTAAGTTTAAAGCTTCAAGCTCCCAAGCAACTCCATAGCAACCAAACTTGAGTACCCTAGCAACCGTTTTGCAAGACCTATATCTCTGTATCAGAACATCGTATAGAGATGAGGTTTGGCTCTTTTGACTCATGCTAGCAAACAGCACTTCCAACATGCTACACATGCTAGCAGTGAATAGCTACATGCTAATATCAATTAGTTAAGTGCTAAATCATACCAAGATCATGCTAAGGACTCTATAAAAACTCCATAGTAACCATCTGTGACAACTACCAACCACCTAGCAACACCATAGCAACCGCCCAGAACACCCTAGCAACTGCCTAGCAACCGCCCAGAATACCTTAGCAACCGCCTAGCAACATCATAGCAACCACCCAGAACACCCTAGCAACCGCCTAGCAACACCATAGCAACCACCCAGAACACCCTAGCAACCGCCTAGCAACCACCCAGAATACCCTAGCAACCACCTAGCAACACCATAGCAACCACCCAGAACACCCTAGCAACCGCCTAGCAACCACCCAGAACACCTTAGCAACAGCATAGCAACCACTCAGAACACCCTAGCAACTGCCTAGCAACCACCCAGAATACCTTAGCAACCGCCTAGCAACACCATAGCAACCACCCAGAACACCCTAGCAACCGCATAGCAACCACCCAGAACACCCTAGCAACCGCCTAGCAACCACCCAAAACACCCTAGCAACCACCTAGCAACCACCCAGAATACCCTAGCAACCGTCTAGCAACAGCATAGCAACCACCCAGAACACCCTAGCAACCGCCTAGCAACCACCCAGAATACCCTAGCAACCGCCTAGCAACACCATAGCAACCACCCAGAACACCCTAGCAACCGCCTAGCAACACCATAGAAACCACTAAAACACCCTAGCAACCGCCTAGCAACCACCCAGAACACCCTAGCAACCACCCAGAACACCCTAGTAACCGCCTAGCAACCACCCAAAATACCTTAGCAACCGCCTAGCAACACCCTAGCAACCACCCAAAACACCATAGCAACCGCCTAGCAACCACCCAGAACACCCTAGCAACCAACCAGAATACCCTAGCAACCACCCATAACACCCTAGCAACCGCCTAGCAACCACCCAAAATACCTTAGCAACCGTCTAGCAACACCATAGCAACCACCCAGAACACCCTAGCAACCGCCTAGCAACACCCTAGCAACCACCCAAAATACCATAGCAACCGCCTAGCAACCACCCAGAACACCCTAGCAACCACCCAAAATACCTTAGCAACCGCCTAGCAACACCCTAGCAACCACCCAGAATACCCTAGCAACCGCCTAGCAACACCATAGCAACCACCCAGAACACCCTAAACTAAACTAAATTAAACTTCAAACTATTTTAAACTTTCAACTAATTTAAACTTTAAACTAAATTAAACTTCAAACTACTTTAAACTTTCAACTATTTTAAACTTTAAACTAAATTAAACTTCAAACTATTTTAAACTTTCAACTAATTTAAACTTTAAACTAAATTAAACTTCAAACTATTTTAAACTTTCAACTAATTTACACTTTAAACTAAATTAAACTTTAAACTACTTTAAACTTTTTCAAACTTTATGGTCCAAACTTTCTCAAGCCAACTTAAAGTTTGTCTCGACGAACTTTCGCATCTAGTTATTATTATTATTATTATTCTTCTGAGACTAAAAATTTCTATATCAAACTCCTCCTAGAGCTTTCACTCTACATACTCCAAACTCGGCTCAGACACTCAAACTGTTCTGACCAAGTGTGCTATATCTTTTCAGACTGATCGGACTTACGGTTTTCCTAAAAATGACGATCAAAACTCGAAAAAACTCATTCAAAAACTCCCATTGACTTACATTGGGGAGTTCTAAAAAATTCCAACCGACGAAAATTCAAATCAAAATACCTTGAAGTCTAAACCAAACTGCCGTTCTATATACTATATGAGCTAATCTAATCTAATGAGAAACTAATCTTTCTCTTTTTTTTCTTTCTTTCTTTCTTTCTTTCTTTCTTTCTTTCTTTCTTTCTTTCTTTCTAACTAATCTTTCTTTCTTTCTTTCTTTCTTTCTAACTAATCTTTCTTTCTTTCTGTCTTTCTTTCTTTCTAACTAATCTTTTTCTTTCTTTCTTTCTTTCTTTCTTTCTTTCTTTCTTTCTTTCTTTCTTTCTTTCTTTCTAACTAATCTTTCTTTCTTTCTTTCTAACTAATCTTTCTTTCTTTCTGTCTTTCTTTCTTTCTTTCTAACTAATCTTTCTTTTTCTTTCTTTCTTTCTTTCTTTCTAACTAATCTTTCTTTCTTTCTGTCTTTCTTTCTTTCTAACTAATCTTTTTCTTTCTTTCTTTCTTTCTTTCTTTCTTTCTTTCTTTCTTTCTTTCTTTCTTTCTTTCTAACTAATCTTTCTTTCTTTCTTTCTAACTAATCTTTCTTTCTTTCTGTCTTTCTTTCTTTCTTTCTTTCTAACTAATCTTTCTTTCTTTCTGTCTTTCTTTCTTTCTTTCTTTCTAACTAATCTTTCTTTCTTTCTGTCTGTCTTTCTTTCTTTCTAACTAATCTTTTTCTT
>NC_139972.1:28379474-28419474 GCF_963993115.1 Abramis brama | reverse complement strand
GAGCTTTAACTCTACATACTCCAAACTCGGCTCAGACCTTCAAACTGATCTGACTCGAGTTGCTATATCTTTTCAGACTGATCGGACTTACGGTTTTCCTAAAAATGACGATCAAAACTCGGAAAAACTCCCATTGACTTACATTGGGGAGTTCTAAAAACATTTGAATCCAAACTGCCGTTTTCACACACACAGACTCCAAAGGGCCTGACACCCCTGCATCTCTCCCTCTCTCTCTCCCTCAGAGGATTTATATTATCAAGCAACCAATAAGTAATGGCCTAAAATCTTCATAGCCACACCCTAGCAACCAGTTACAGCACCCTAGCAACCACTAAGAGCTCCCTAGCAACCACCATAAACCCAAAAAAAACCTTTTTTTATATTTTTTTTATTTTTTAAAGCAATATTGCACTCGTGGCCTTGCGATATTGCTCCATGCTTGTGCCTATTCGGCCATAGGCACGAGGCCGCAGGCCGAGTGCCGTACTGAAGGCACTCGTTATTAACTCCATATAAACCATCTTTGACAACTACCAACCGCCTAGCAACACCATAGCAACCACCCAGAATACCCTAGCAACCGCCTAGCAACACCATAGCAACCACTCAGAACACCCTAGCAACTGCCTAACAACCACCCAGAACACCCTAGCAACCACCCAAAATACCTTAGAACACCCTAGCAACACCATAGCAACCACTCAGAACACCCTATCAACCACCCAAAATACCTTAGAACACCATAGCAACCACCCAGAACACCCTAGCAACCACCCAAAATACCCTAGCAACCGCCTAGCAACCACCCAAAATACCCTAGCAACCATCCAAAATATCCTAGCAACCGCCTAGCAACCACCCAGAACACCCTAGTAACCACCCAGAACACCCTAGCAACCACCTAGCAACCACCCAGAACACCCTAGCAACCACCCAAAATACCCTAGCAACCGCCTAGCAACCACCCAGAACACCCTAGCAACCACCGAAAATATCTTAGAAACCGCCTAGCAACTACCCAAAAGACCCTAGCAACCACCCAAAATACCCTAGCAACCACCCAGAATACCCTAGCAACCACCTAAAATACCCTAGCAACCGCCTATCAACCACCCAAAAGACCCTAGCAACCACCCAAAATATCCTAGCAACCGCCTAGCAACCACCCAGAACACCCTAGTAACCACCCAGAACACCCTAGCAACCGCCTAGCAACCACCCAGAACACCCTAGCAACCACCCAAAATACCCTAGCAACCGCCTAGCAACCACCCAAAAGACCCTAGCAACCACCAGAAATATCCTAGCAACTGCCTGGCAACCACTCAGAATACCCTAGCAACCGCCTAGCAAAAAACTTTCTGGTCCAAACTTTCTCAAGCCAACTTAAAGTTTGTCTCGACGAACTTTCGCATCTAGTTATTATTATTATTCTTCTGTTAAAAACTGTTGACTCAAACTCGTCCTAGAGCTTTAACTCTACATACTCCAAACTCGGCTCAGACACTCAAACTGATCTGAAGTTAGTTGCTATATCTTTTCAGACTGATCGGACTTACGGTTTTCCTAAAAATGACGATCAAAACTCGGAAAAACTCCCATTGACTTACATTGGGGAGTTCTAAAAACATTTGAATCCAAACTGCCGTTTTCACACACACAGACTCCAAAGGGCCTGACAGCCCTGCGTCTCTCCCTCTCTCTCTCCCTCAGAGGATTTATATTATCAAGCAACCAATAAGTAATGGCCTAAAATCTTCATAGCCACACCATAGCAACCAGTTTCAGCACCCTAGCAACCACTAAGAGCTCCCTAGCAACCACCCTAAACCAAAAAAAATTTTTTTTTACATTTTTTGGTATTTTTTAACGCAATATTACACTCGTGGCCTTGCGATATTGCTCCATGCTTGTGCCTATTCGGCCATAGGCACGAGGCCGCAGGCCGAGTGCCGTACTGAAGGCACTCGTTATTAAAGATTTTAAGAACTCTATAAAAACTCCATAGTAACCATCTTTGACAACTACCAACCACCTAGTAACACCATAGCAACTACCAAAAATACCTTAGCAACCATCTTGAACACCCTAGCAACATCTAGAAATGCTCTAGTAACCACCAAATATACCCTAGCAACCACCCAGAACACCCTAGCAACTGCCTAGCAACCCCCCTGAACACCTAGCAACTGCCTAGCAACCACCCAGAACACCTAGCAACTGCCTAGCAACAACCCAGAACACCCTAGCAACCGCCTAGCAACACCATAGCAACCTGCCAGAACACCCTAGCAACCGCCTAGCAACCACCCAGAATACCTTAGCAACCGCCTAGCAACACCATAGCAACCACCCAGAACACCCTAGCAACCGCCTAGCAACCACCCAAAATACCCTAGCAACCGCCTAGCAACACCATAGCAACCACCCAGAACACCCTAGCAACCGCCTAGCAACCACCCAGAATACCTTAGCAACCGCCTAGCAACACCATAGCAACCACTCAGAACACCCTAGCAACTGCCTAACAACCACCCAGAACACCCTAGCAACCACCCAAAATATCCTAGCAACCGCCTAGCAACCACCCAGAACACCCTACAACCGCCTAGCAACCACCCAGAACACCCTAGCAACCACCCAAAATACCCTAGCAACCGCCTAGCAACCACCCAAAAGACCCTAGCAACCACCGAAAATATCTTAGAAACCGCCTAGCAACTACCCAAAAGACCCTAGCAACCACCCAAAATGCCCTAGCAACCGCCTAGCAACCACCCAGAATACCCTATCAACCACCTAAAATACCCTAGCAACCACCTAAAATACCCTAGCAACCGCCTATCAACCACCCAAAAGACCCTAGCAACCACCCAAAATATCCTAGCAACCGCCTAGCAACCACCCAGAACACCCTAGTAACCACCCAGAATACCCTAGCAACCGCCTAGCAACCACCCAGAACACCCTAGCAACCACCCAAAATACCCTAGCAACCGCCTAGCAACCACCCAAAAGACCCTAGCAACCACCGAAAATATCTTAGAAACCGCCTAGCAACTACCCAAAAGACCCTAGCAACCACCCAAAATACCCTAGCAACCGCCTAGCAACCACCCAGAATACCCTAGCAACCACCTAAAATACCCTAGCAACCACCTAAAATACCCTAGCAACCGCCTATAAACCACCCAAAAGACCCTAGCAACCACCCAAAATATCCTAGCAACCGCCTAGCAACCACCCAGAACACCCTAGCAACCGCCTAGCAACCACCCAGAACACCCTAGCAACCACCCAAAACACCCTAGCAACCGCCTAGCAACCACCCAAAAGACCCTAGCAACCACCAGAAATATCCTAGCAACCGCCTAGCAACCACTCAGAATACCCTAGCAACCGCCTACCAAAAAACTTTCTGGTCCAAACTTTCTCAAGCCAACTTAAAGTTTGTCTCGACGAACTTTCGCATCTAGTTATTATTAATCTTCTGTGAAAAACTGTTGACTCAAACTCGTCCTAGAGCTTTAACTCTACATACTCCAAACTCGGCTCAGACACTCAAACTGATCTGAAGTTAGTTGCTATATCTTTTCAGACTGATCGGACTTACGGTTTTCCTAAAAATGACGATCAAAACTCGGAAAAACTCCCATTGACTTACATTGGGGAGTTCTAAAAACATTTGAATCCAAACTGCCGTTTTCACACACACAGACTCCAAAGGGCCTGACACCCCTGCATCTCTCCCTCTCTCTCTCCCTCAGAGGATTTATATTATCAAGCAACCAATAAGTAATGGCCTAAAATCTTCATAGCCACACCCTAGCAACCAGTTACAGCACCCTAGCAACCACTAAGAGCTCCCTAGCAACCACCATAAACCAAAAAAAACCCTTTTTTTATATTTTTTTTATTTTTTAAAGCAATATTGCACTCGTGGCCTTGCGATATTGCTCCATGCTTGTGCCTATTCGGCCATAGGCACGAGGCCGCAGGCCGAGTGCCGTACTGAAGGCACTCGTTATTAACTCCATATAAACCATCTTTGACAACTACCAACCGCCTAGCAACACCATAGCAACCACCCAGAATACCCTAGCAACCGCCTAGCAACACCATAGCAACCACTCAGAACACCCTAGCAACTGCCTAACAACCACCCAGAACACCCTAGCAACCACCCAAAATACCTTAGAACACCCTAGCAACACCATAGCAACCACTCAGAACACCCTATCAACCACCCAAAATACCTTAGAACACCATAGCAACCACCCAGAACACCCTAGCAACCACCCAAAATACCCTAGCAACCGCCTAGCAACCACCCAAAATACCCTAGCAACCATCCAAAATATCCTAGCAACCGCCTAGCAACCACCCAGAACACCCTAGTAACCACCCAGAACACCCTAGCAACCACCTAGCAACCACCCAGAACACCCTAGCAACCACCCAAAATACCCTAGCAACCGCCTAGCAACCACCCAGAACACCCTAGCAACCACCTAGCAACCACCCAGAACACCCTAGCAACCACCCAAAATACCCTAGCAACCGCCTAGCAACCACCCAAAAGACCCTAGCAACCACCAGAAATATCCTAGCAACCGCCTAGCAACCACTCAGAATACCCTAGCAACCGCCTAGCAAAAAACTTTCTGGTCCAAACTTTCTCAAGCCAACTTAAAGTTTGTCTCGACGAACTTTCGCATCTAGTTATTATTATTATTCCGAGACTAAAATTTCTATATGAAACTCCTCCTAGAGCTTTAACTCTACATACTCCAAACTCGGCTCAGACACTCAAACTGATCTGACCAAGTGTGCTATATCTTTTCAGACTGATCGGACTTACGGTTTTCCTAAAAATGACGATCAAAACTCGGAAAAACTCCCATTGACTTGCATTGGGGAGTTCTAAAAAATTCAAATTTAGATTCAAACTCACCAACCGACGAAAATTCAAATCAAAATACCTTGAAGACTAAACCAAACTGCCGTTCTATATACTATATTAGCCAATGAGACTCATTTAAACTAATGAACTCTAAACTCATACACTTATAAACTAATTAACTTATAAACTCATGAATTCATAGACTTATGAACTCTTAAACTCATAAATTAATAAACTCTGAACTCTTAAACTCATTTAAACTTATAAACTCTAAACTCATTTAAACTTATAAACTCTAAACTCATTTAAAACTTATAAACTCTAAACTCAAAAACTCTTACACTTATAAACTCATCAATTTATACACTTATAAACTCTAAACTCATAAACTCTGAGTGTGTGTGTGTGTGTGTGTGTGTGAACACACACACACACACACACACACACACACACACTAAACTCATTTAAACTTAAACTCTAAACTCATTTAAACTTGTAAACTCAAAACTCGTAAACTACTTTAAACTTCAAACCACTTTAAACGTTTTAAGTTTAAAGCTTCAAGCTCCCAAGCAACTCCATAGCAACCAAACTTGAGTACCCTAGCAACCGTTTTGCAAGACCTATATCTCTGTATCAGAACATCGTATAGAGATGAGGTTTGGCTCTTTTGACTCATGCTAGCAAACAGCACTTCCAACATGCTACACATGCTAGCAGTGAATAGCTACATGCTAATATCAATTAGTTAAGTGCTAAATCATACCAAGATCATGCTAAGGACTCTATAAAAACTCCATAGTAACCATCTGTGACAACTACCAACCACCTAGCAACACCATAGCAACCGCCCAGAACACCCTAGCAACTGCCTAGCAACCGCCCAGAATACCTTAGCAACCGCCTAGCAACATCATAGCAACCACCCAGAACACCCTAGCAACCGCCTAGCAACACCATAGCAACCACCCAGAACACCCTAGCAACCGCCTAGCAACCACCCAGAATACCCTAGCAACCGCCTAGCAACACCATAGCAACCGCCCAGAACACCCTAGCAACTGCCTAGCAACCGC
Organism: Abramis brama; assembly: GCF_963993115.1. Classification (NCBI taxonomy): domain Eukaryota; kingdom Metazoa; phylum Chordata; class Actinopteri; order Cypriniformes; family Leuciscidae; genus Abramis; species Abramis brama. The sequence goes on along the minus strand of NC_139972.1, from coordinate 28,413,492 downwards.
CCAGAATACCTTAGCAACCGCCTAGCAACATCATAGCAACCACCCAGAACACCCTAGCAACCGCCTAGCAACACCATAGCAACCACCCAGAACACCCTAGCAACCGCCTAGCAACCACCCAGAATACCCTAGCAACCGCCTAGCAACACCATAGCAACCACCCAGAACACCCTAGCAACCGCCTAGCAACCACCCAGAACACCTTAGCAACAGCATAGCAACCACTCAGAACAGCCTAGCAACTGCCTAGCAACCACCCAGAATACCTTAGCAACCGCCTAGCAACACCATAGCAACCACCCAGAACACCCTAGCAACCGCCTAGCAACCACCCAAAACACCCTAGCAACCACTTAGCAACCACCCAGAATACCCTAGCAACCGTCTAGCAACACCCTAGCAACCACCCAGAACACCCTAGCAACCGCCTAGCAACACCATAGCAACCACTAAAACACCCTAGCAACCGCCTAGCAACCACCCAGAACACCATAGCAACCGCCTAGCAACCACCCAGAACACCCTAGCAACCAACCAGAATACCCTAGAAACCACCCATAACACCCTAGCAACCGCCTAGCAACCACCCAGAACACCCTAGCAACCACCCAAAATACCTTAGCAACCGCCTAGCAACACCCTAGCAACCACCCAAAATACCCTAGCAACCGCTTAGCAACACCCTAGCAACCACCCAGAATACCCTAGCAACCGCCTAGCAACACCATAGCAACCACCCAGAACACCCTAAACTAAACTAAATTAAACTTCAAACTATTTTAAACTTTCAACTAATTTAAACTTTAAACTAAATTAAACTTCAAACTACTTTAAACTTTCAACTATTTTAAACTTTAAACTAAATTAAACTTCAAACTATTTTAAACTTTAAACTACTTTAAACTTTAAACTACTTTAAACTTTTTCAAACTTTATGGTCCAAACTTTCTCAAGCCAACTTAAAGTTTGTCTCGACGAACTTTCGCATCTAGTTATTATTATTCTTCTGAGACTAAAAATTTCTATATCAAACTCCTCCTAGAGCTTTCACTCTACATACTCCAAACTCGGCTCAGACACTCAAACTGTTCTGACCAAGTGTGCTATATCTTTTCAGACTGATCGGACTTACGGTTTTCCTAAAAATGACGATCAAAACTCAAAAAAACTCATTCAAAAACTCCCATTGACTTACATTGGGGAGTTCTAAAAAATTCAAACCGACGAAAATTCAAATCAAAATACCTTGAAGACTAAACCAAACTGCCGTTCTATATACTATATGAGCTAATCTAATCTAATGAGAAACTAATCTTTCTCTTTTTTTCTTTCTTTCTTTCTTTCTCTTTCTTTCTTTCTTTCTTTCTTTCTTTCTTTCTTTCTAACTAATCTTTCTTTCTTTCTTTCTTTCTTTTTTTCTTACTAATCTTTTTCTTTCTTTCTAACAAATCTTTTTCTTTCTTTCTTTCTTTCTAACTAATCTCTTTCTTTCTTTCTTTCTTTCTTTCTTTCTAACTAATCTTTTTCTTTCTTTCTTTCTTTCTTTCTTTCTAACTAATCTTTCTTTCTTTCTTTCTAGCTTTCTTTCTTTCTTTCTTTCTTTCTTTCTTTCTTTCTTTCTTTCTTTCTTTCTTTCTACCTAATCTTTTTCTTTCTTTCTTTCTTTCTTTCTTTCTTTCTTTCTAACTAATCTTTTTCTTTCTTTCTAACTAATCTTTTTCTTTCTTTCTTTCTTTCTTTCTTTCTAACTAAACTTTCTTTCTTTCTATCTAACTAATCCATCTTTCTTTCTAATTAATCTATCTTTCTTTCTAACTAATCTTTCTTTCTTTCATTCTAGCAACTTTCTTCTTCTTTTAAAGAAGTTCTTTTAAACTACTTCAAACTTTGAACTACTTTAAGCTTTAAACAACTTTAAACTTCAAACTATTTTAAACTAATTTAAACTTCAAACTATTTTAAACTAATTTAAACTTCAAGCTAAGTTAAACTTTAAACTAACATACATAACTTATAACATAACTCTCACCCATTTAATTTAAACTAAAGAACTCTAAACTCATACACTTATAAACTAATTAACTTATAAACTCATGAATTCATAGACTTATGAACTCTTAAACTCATAAATTAATAAACTCTGAACTCTTAAACTCATTTAAACTTATAAACTCTAAACTCAAAAACTCGTACACTTATAAACTCATCAATCTATACATTTATAAACTCTAAACTCATAAACTCTGAGTGTGTGTGTGTGTGTGTGTCTGAGTGAGTGTGTGAGAGAGAGTGTGTGTGTGTCTGTGTGTGAGCGTGTCTGTGTGAGAGCGAGTTAGTGTGTGTGTGTATGTGCGTGTGTATGTGTGTGAGAGAGAGAGAGTGTGTGTGTGTGTGTGTGTGTGTGTGTGTGCGTGTGTGAGTGTATGTCCGTGTGTGTGTGTGTGTGTGTGCATGTGTGAGTGTATGTCCGTGAGTGAGTGTATGTGCGTGAGTGTGTGTGTGTGTGTGTGTGTGTGTGTGTGTGTGTGTGAGAGAGAGTTAGCGAGGGTGTGTGTGCATGTGTGTGTGAGAGAGTGTGTGTGTCTATGTGTGTGAGCGTGTCTGTGTTTGTGTGAGAGCGAGTTAGTGTGTGTGTGTGTGTGTGAGACAGTGAGCATGTCTGTGTGTGTGTGTGTGTGTGTGTGAGTTAGTGAGAGTGTGTGTGTCTGTGTGTGAGTGAGTGTATGTGCGTGAGTGAGTGAGTGTGTGTGTGTGTGTGTGTGTGTGTGTGTGAGAGAGAGTGTGTGTGTCTATGTGTGAGTGTATGTGTGTGTGTGTGTGTGTGTGTGTGTGTGTGTGTGAGTAAGAGTTAGTGAGAGTGTGTGCGTGTGTGTGTGTGTGAGAGAGTGTGTGTGTCTATGTGTGTGAGCGTGTCTGTGTATGTGTGAGAGCGAGTTAATGTGTGTGTGTGTGTGTGTGTGAGACAGTGAGCATGTCTGTGTGTGTGTGTGTGTGTGTGTTAGTGAGGGTGTGTGTGTGTGTGTGTGTGAGTTAGTGAGGGTGTGTGTGTCTGTGTGTGAGTTAGTTAGTGTGTGTGTGTGTGTGTGTGTGAGAGAGTGTGTGTGTGTCTATGTGTGAGTGTGTGTATGTGTGTGTGTGTGTGTGTGTGTGTGAGAGAGTGTGTGTGTCTGTGTGTGTGAGAGAGAGAGTGTGTGTGTGTCTGTGTGAGAGCGAGTTAGTGTGTGTGTGTGAGTGTGTGCGCGCGTGTATGTGTGTGAGAGAGAGAGTGTGTGTATGTGTGTGAGATAGTGAGCATGTCTGTGTGTGTGTGTGTGTGTGTGTGTGTGTGTGTGTGTGCATGTGTGAGTGTATGTCCGTGAGTGTGTGTGTGTGTGTGTGTGTGTGCATGTGTGAGTGTATGTCCGTGAGTGAGTGTATGTGCGTGAGTGTGTGTGTGTGTGTGTGTGTGTGTGTGAGAGAGTTAGCGAGGGTGTGTGTGTGTGTGTGTGTGAGAGAGTGTGTGTGTCTATGTGTGTGAGCGTGTCTGTGTATGTGTGAGAGCGAGTTAGTGTGTGTGTGTGTGTGTGTGTGTGTGTGTGTGTGAGACAGTGAGCATGTCTGTGTGTGTGTGTGTGTGTGTGTGTGTGTGTGTGTGTGTGTGAGTTAGTGAGGGTGTGTGTGTGTGTGTGTGTGTGTGTGTGTGTGAGTTAGTGAGAGTGTGTGTGTCTGTGTGTGAGTGTGAGTGTGTGTGTGTGTGTGTGTGTGTGTGTGAGTTAGTTAGTGTGTGTGTGTGTGTGTGTGTGTGTGTGTGTGTGTGTCTGTGTGTGTGTGTGTGTGTGTGTGTGTGTGTGTGTGTGTGTGTGAGAGTGTGTGTGTGTCTGTGTGTGTGTGTGTGTGTGTGTGTGTGTGCGTGAGTGTGTCTGTGTGTGTGTGTGTGTGTGTGTGTGTGTGTTAATGAGCTTGTCTGTGTGTGTGTGTGTGTGAGTTGGTTAGTGAGTGTGTATGTGAGAGAGATAGTGTGTGTGTGAGAGAGAGTGAGAGTCTGTGTGTGTGTGTGTGTGTGTGTGTGTGTGTGTGTGTGTGTGTGTGTGTGTGTGTGTGTGTGAGAGAGTGTGTGTGTCTGTGTGTGTGTGTGTGTGTGTGTGTGTGTGTGTGTGTGTGTGAGAGTGTGTGTGTGTCTGTGTGTGTGTGTGTGTGTGTGTGTGTGTGTGTGCGTGAGTGTGTCTGTGTGTGTGTGTGTGTGTGTGTGTGTGTGTGTGTTAATGAGCTTGTCTGTGTGTGTGTGTGTGAGTTAGTTAGTGTGTGTGTGTGTGTGTGTGTGTGTGTGTGAGAGAGAGTGTATGTGTCTATGTGTGTGAGTGTATGTAGTTAATGAGCGTGTCTGTGTGTGTGTGTGTGTGTGTGTGTGAGAGCGAGTTAGTGTGTGTGTGTGAGTGTGTGCATTTATGAGTGTATGTGTGTGAGAGAGAGTGTGTGTGAGTTAGTGTGTGTGTATGTGAGTGAGTTAGTGAGCATGTCTGTGTGTCTGTGTGCATGTGTGAGTGTATGTCCGTGAGTGTGTGTGTGTGAGTGAGTGAGTGTGTGCATGAGTGTGGGTGTATGTGCATAAGTGTGTGTGTGTGCGTGTGTGAGAGAGAGAGTTAGAGCGTGTCTGTGTGTAAAATTTTAACTAACAAACTCATCTATCGATCTACTTCAAACTAATTTAAACTTTAAACTACTTTAAACTTCAAACTACTTTAACGTGTGTGTGTGTGTGTGTATAAACTCTTAACTCAAAAACTTGTACACTTATAAACTCTAAACTCATATAAACTCTGAGTGTGTGTGTGTGTGTGAGAGAGAGTGTGTGTCTATGTGTGTGAGTGTGTGTGTGTGTGTGTGTGTTAATGAGCTTGTCTGTGTGTGTGTGAGTGAGTTAGTGAGTGTGTGTGTGAGAGAGATAGTGTGTGTGTGTGTGAGAGAGATAGTGTGTGTGTGTGTGAGAGAGAGAGTGAGAGTCTGTGCGTGCGTGCTTGTGTGTATGTCGAAAATTTAAATCTAAACACCTTGAAGACTAAACCAAACTGCCGTTCTATATACTATATGAGCCATTGAGACTCATTTAAACTAATGAACTCTAAACTCAAAACGTGTGTGTGTGTGTGTGAGAGAGAGAGAGAGCGTGTGTGTCTATGTGTGAGTGTGTGTGTGTGTGTGTGTGTGTGTGTGTGTGTAAACAAAAACTCGTACACACTCATTTAAACTTATAAACTCTTAACTCAAAAACTTGTACACTTATAAACTCTAAACTCATATAAACTCTGCGTGTCTGTGTGTGTGTGTGTGTGTGTGTGTGTGTGTGTGAGAGAGAGAGTGTGTGTGTCTATGTGCATGAGTGTGTGTGTGTGTGTGTGTGTGTGTGTGAGTTAATGAGCTTGTCTGTGTGTGTGTGAGTGAGTTAGTGAGTGTGTGTGTGAGAGAGATAGTGTGTGTGTGTGTGAGAGAGAGTGAGAGTCTGTGCGTGCGTGCTTGTGTGTGTGTGTGTATGTCGAAAATTTAAATCTAAACACCTTGAAGACTAAACCAAACTGCCGTTCTATATACTATATGAGCCATTGAGACTCATTTAAACTAATGAACTCTAAACTCAAAACGTGTGTGTGTGTGTGTGTGTGTGTGTGAGTGAGTGAGAGAGAGAGAGCGTGTGTGTCTATGTGTGAGTGTGTGTGTGTGTGTGTGTGTGTGCATGTGTGAGTGTATGTGCGTGTAAGTGTGTATGTGTGTGAGAGAGAGTGTGTGTGAGTTTGTGAGTGTGTGTGTGTGTGTGTGTGTGTGTGTGTGTGCGTGTGTGAGTGTATGTCCGTGAGTGTGAGAGAGAGAGAGAGAGAGAGAGAGAAAGAGAGTGTGTGTGTGTGTGTGTGAGAGTGTATGTGTCTGTGTGTGAGTGTATGTGAGTTAATGAGCGTGTCTGTGTGTGTGTGAGAGCGAGTTAGTGTGTGTGAGTGTGTGCATTTATGAGTGTATGTGCGTGTGTGTATGTGTGTGAGAGAGAGTGTGTGTGAGTTAGTGTGTGTGTGTGTGTGTGTATGTGAGTGAGTTAGTGAGCATGTCTGTGTGCATGTGTGAGTGTATGTCCGTGAGTGTGTGTGTAAGTGAGTGTGTGTGTATGTCCGTGAGTGTGTGTTAGTGACTTCAAACTAATTTAAACTTTAAACTACTTTAAACTTCAAACTTCTTCAAACTTTCTGGTCCAGCTTTCTCAAGCCAACTTAAAGTTTGTCTCGACGAACTTTTTAATCTAGTTAAGTTGGCTTGAGAAAGCCAACATATTGAAATCCTATTTAAACTTATTATTAAGTTGGCTTGAGAAAGCCAACATATTGAAATCCTATTTAAACTTATTATTAAGTTGGCTTGAGAAAGCCAACATATTGAAATCCTATTTAAACTTATTAAGTTGGCTTGAGAGAGCCAACATATTGAAATCCTATTTAAACTTATTATTATTATTATTATTATTATTATTATTATTCCGAGACTAAAATTTCTATATGAAACTCCTCCTAGAGCTTTAACTCTACATACTCCAAACTCGGCTCAGACACTCAAACTGATCTGACTCGCGTTGCTATATCTTTTCAGACTGATCGGACTTACGGTTTTCCTAAAAATGACGATCAAAACTCGGAAAAACTCCCATTGACTTACATTGGGGAGTTCTAAAAACATTTGAATCCAAACTGCCGTTTTCACACACACAGACTCAAAAGGGCCTGACAGCCCTGCGTCTCTCCCTCTCTCTCTCCCTCAGAGGATTTATATTATCAAGCAACCAATAAGTAATGGCCTAAAATCTTCATAGCCACACCATAGCAACCAGTTTCAGCACCCTAGCAACCACTAAGAGCTCCCTAGCAACCACCCTAAACCAAAAAAATTTTTTTTTTACATTTTTTTGTATTTTTTAACGCAATATTACACTCGTGGCCTTGCGATATTGCTCCATGCTTGTGCCTATTCGGCCATAGGCACGAGGCCGCAGGCCGAGTGCCGTACTGAAGGCACTCGTTATTAAAGATTTTAAGAACTCTATAAAAACTCCATAGTAACCATCTTTGACAACTACCAACCACCTAGTAACACCATAGCAACTACCAAAAATACCTTAGCAACCATCTTGAACACCCTAGCAACATCTAGAAATGCTCTAGTAACCACCAAATATACCCTAGCAACCACCCAGAACACCCTAGCAACTGCCTAGCAACCCCCCAGAACACCTAGCAACTGCCTAGCAACCACCCAGAACACCTAGCAAACAGCCAGAACACCCTAGCAACTGCCTAGCAACCACCCAGAACACCTAGCAACTGCCTAGCAACAACCCAGAACACCCTAGCAACCGCCTAGCAACACCATAGCAACCACCCAGAACACCCTAGCAACCGCCTAGCAACCACCCAGAATACCTTAGCAACCGCCTAGCAACACCATAGCAACCACCCAGAACACCCTAGCAACCGCCTAACAACCACCCAAAATACCCTAGCAACCGCCTAGCAACACCATAGCAACCACCCAGAACACCCTAGCAACCGCCTAGCAACCACCCAGAATACCCTATCAACCACCTAAAATACCCTAGCAACCACCTAAAATACCCTAGCAACCGCCTATCAACCACCCAAAAGACCCTAGCAACCACCCAAAATATCCTAGCAACCGCCTAGCAACCACCCAGAACACCCTAGTAACCACCCAGAACACCCTACAACCGCCTAGCAACCACCCAGAACACCCTAGCAACCACCCAAAATACCCTAGCAACCGCCTAGCAACCACCCAAAAGACCCTAGCAACCACCGAAAATATCTTAGAAACCGCCTAGCAACCACCCAAAATACCCTAGCAACCGCCTAGCAACCACCCAGAATACCCTAGCAACCACCTAAAATACCCTAGCAACCACCTAAAATACCCTAGCAACCGCCTATAAACCACCCAAAAGACCCTAGCAACCACCCAAAATATCCTAGCAACCGCCTAGCAACCACCCAAAAGACCCTAGCAACCACCAGAAATATCCTAGCAACCGCCTAGCAACCACTCAGAATACCCTAGCAACCGCCTAGCAAAAAACTTTCTGGTCCAAACTTTCTCAAGCCAACTTAAAGTTTGTCTCGACGAACTTTCGCATCTAGTTATTATTATTCTTCTGACCCTAAAAAAATCTATATCAAACTCCTCCTAGAGCTTTAACTCTACATACTCCAAACTCGGCTCGGACACTCAGACTGATCTGACTCGGTATGCTATATCTTTTCAGACTGATCGGACTTACGGTTTTCCTAAAAATGACGATCAAAACTCGAAAAAACTCATTCAAAAACTCCATTGACTTACATTGGGGAGTTCTAAAAAATTCAAACCGACAAAAATTTAAATCTAAACACCTTGAAGACTAAACCAAACTGCCGTTCTATATACTATATGAGCCATTGAGACTAATTTAAACTAAAAAACTCTAAACTATAAACACTTATAAACTAATTAACTTATAAACTCATGAATTCATAAACTTATGAACTCAAACTCATAAAATTAATAAACTCTGAACTCTTAATCTCATTTAAACTTATAAACTCTAAACTGATTTAAACTTATAAACTCAAAACTCAAGAACTCATACACTTATAAACTCATCAATTTATACACTTATAAACTCTAAACTCAGACACACACACTGAGTTTATGAGTGAGTGTGTGAGCGAGTTAGAGTGTGTGTGTGTGTGTGTGTGTGTGTCTATCTAACTTATTTATCTATCTGTCAAACTTCAAACTACTGTAAACTACTGTAAACTTCAAACCACTATAAACTTCTTAAGTTTAAATCTTCCAGCTCCCAAGCAACTCCATAGCAACCAAACTCGAGTACCCTAGCAACCGTTTTGTAAGACCTATATCTCTGTATCAGAACATCGTATAGAGATGAGGTTTGGCTCTTTTGACTCATGCTAGCAAACAGCACTTCCAACATACTACACATGCTAGCAGTGAATAGCTACATGCTAGTAGTGATTAGTTAAGTGTTAAATCATGCCAAGATCATGCTAAGAACTCTATAAAAACTCCATAGTAACCATCTGTGACAACTACCAGCCACCTAGTAACACCATATCAACCGCCCTGAATACCTTAGCAACCGCCTAGCAACCACCCAGAACAGCCTAGCAACCACCCATAACACCCTAGCAACCACCTAGCAACCACCCTAGCAACCACCCAAAAGACCCTAGCAACCACCCAAAATACCCTAGCAACCGCCTAGCAACCACCCAAAAGACCCTAGCAACCACCGAAATATCCTAGCAACTGCCTAGCAACCATCCAAAAGACCTAGCAACTACCCAAAATATCCTAGCAACTGCCTAGCAACTACCCAAAAGACCCTAGCAACCACCCAGAACACCCTAGCAACCACCCAGAACACCCTAGCAACCACCCAAAAGACCCTAGCAACCACCCAAAACACCCTAGCAACGCCTAGCAACCACCCAAAAGACCCTAGCAACCACCGAGAACACCCTAGCAACCACCCAAAATACCCTAGCAACCACCCAAAAGACCCTAGCAACCACCCAAAACACCCTAGCAACCGCCTAGCAACCACCCAAAAGACCCTAGCAACCACCCAAAATATCCTAGCAACCACCCAAACCACCCTAGCAACCGCCTAGCAACCACCCAAAAGACCCTAGCAACCACCCAAAACATCCTAGCAACCACCTAGCAACCACCCAAAAGACCCTAGCAACCACCTAGCAACCACCCAAAAGACCCTAGCAACCACCTAAAATATCCTAGCAACCGCCTAGCAACCACCCAAAAGACCCTAGCAACCATCAGAAATATCCTAGCAACCGCCTAGCAACCACCCAGAATACCCTAGCAACCACCCAAAACAGCCTAGCAACCACCCAGAAAACCCTAGCAACCGCCTAGCAACCACCCAGAATACCCTAGCAACCACCCAAAATACCCTAGCAACCGCCCAAAATACCATAGCAACACCATAGCAACCACCCATAACATCCTAGCAACTGCCTAGCAAAAAACGTTCTGCTCCAAACTTTTCTCAAGCCAACTTAAAGTTTGTCTCGACGAACTTTCGCATCTAGTTATTATTATTCTTCTGACCCTAAAAAAATCTATATCAAACTCCTCCTAGAGCTTTAACTCTACATACTCCAAACTCGGCTCAGACACTCAAACTGATCTGACTCGAGTTGCTATATCTTTTCAGACTGATTGGACTTACGGTTTTCCTAAAAATGACGATCAAAACTCGAAAAAACTCATTCAAAAACTCCCATTGACTTACATTGGGAGTTCTAAAAAATTCAAACCGACAAAAATTCAAATCTAAACACCTTGAAGACTAAACCAAACTGCCGTTCTATATACTATATTAGCCAATGAGACTCATTTAAACTAATGAACTCTAAACTCAAAACGTGTGTGTGTGTGAGAGAGAGAGAGAGCGTGGGTGTCTATGTGTGAGTGTGTGTGTGTGTGTGTGTGTGTGTGTGTAAACTCAAATACTCGTACACACTCATTTAAACTTATAAACTCTTAACTCAAAAACTTGTACACTTATAAACTCTAAACTCATATAAACTCTGAGTGTGTGTGAGAGAGAGAGTGTGTGTCTATGTGCGTGAGTGTGTGTGTGTGTGTGTGTGTGTGTGTGTGTGTGTGTTAATGAGCTTGTCTGTGTGTGTGTGAGTGAGTTAGTGAGTGTGTGTGTGTGAGAGAGATAGTGTGTGTGTGAGAGAGAGAGTGAGAGTCTGTGCGTGCGTGCTTGTGTGTGTGTATGTGTATGTCGAAAATTTAAATCTAAACACCTTGAAGACTAAACCAAACTGCCGTTCTATATACTATATGAGCCATTGAGACTCATTTAAACTAATAAACTCTAAACTCATACACTTATAATTAGAATAAGTGTATGAGATTAACTAATTAACTTATAAACTCATGAATTCATAGACTTATAAACTATTAAACTCATAAATTAATAAACTCTGAACTCTTAAACTCATTTAAACTTATAAACTCTAAACTCATTTAAACTTATAAACTCATGAATTCAAAAACTCATACAGTGTGTGTGTGTCTGAGTGAGTGTGTGAGCGAGTTAGTGTGTGTGTGTGTGTGTGTGTGTGCGTGTGTGTGTGTATGTGTGTGTGTGTTTATCTATCTATTAACTTATCTATCTACCTGCCATAAACTTCAAACTACTGTAAACTTCTTACGTTTAAAGCTCCCAGCTCCCAAGCAACTCCATAGCAACCAAACTTGAGTACCCTAGCAACCGTTTTGCAAGACCTATATCTCTGTATCAGAACATCGTATAGAGATTAGGTTTGGCTCTTTTGACTCATGCTAGCAAACAGCACTTCTAACATGCTATACATGCTAGCAGTGAATAGCTACATGCTAGCAGTGAATAGCTACATGCTAATAGCGATTAGTTAAGTGCTAAATCATACCAAGATCATGCAAACAACTATATCAAAACTCCATAGTAACCATCTGTGACAACTACCAACCACCTAGCAACACCATAGCAACCACCCAGAACACCCTAGCAACCGCCTAGCAACACCAGAACACCCTAGCAACTGCCTAGCAACCACCCAGAATACCCTAGCAACCGCCTAGCAACACCATAGCAACCACCCAGAACACCCTAGCAACCGCCTAGCAACACCATAGCAACCACCCAGAACACCCTAGCAACTGCCTAGCAACCACCCAGAATACCCTAGCAACCGCCTAGCAACACCATAGTAACCACCCAGAACACCCTAGCAACCGCCTAGCAACCACCCAGAATACCCTAGCAACTGCCTAGCAACCGCCTAGCTACCACCCAGAATACCTTAGCAACACCATAGCAACCACCCAGAACACCCTAGCAACCGCCTAACAACACCCTAGCAACCGCCTAGCAACCACCCAGAACACCCTAGCAACCGCCTAGCAACACCATAGCAACCACCCAGAACACCCTAGCAACCGCCTAGCAACCACCCAGAACATCCTAGCAACCGCCTAGCAACACCATAGCAACCACCCAGAATACCCTAGCAACCACCTAGCAACCGCCTAGCAACCACTCAGAATACCATAGCAACCACCCAGAACACCCTAGCAACCGCCTAGCAACCAACCAGAACACCCTAGCAACCGCCTAGCAACACCATAGCAACCACCCAGAACACCCTAGCAACCGCCTAGCAACACCAGAACACCCTAGCAACTGCCTAGCAACCACCCAGAATACCCTAGCAACCGCCTAGCAACACCATAGCAACCACCCAGAACACCCTAGCAACCGCCTAGCAACACCATAGCAACCACCCAGAACACCCTAGCAACTGCCTAGCAACCACCCAGAATACCCTAGCAACCGCCTAGCAACACCATAGTAACCACCCAGAACACCCTAGCAACCGCCTAGCAACCACCCAGAATACCCTAGCAACTGCCTAGCAACCGCCTAGCAACCACCCAGAATACCTTAACAACCGCCTAGCAACACCATAGCAACCACCCAGAACACCCTAGCAACCGCCTAGCAACCAACCAGAACACCCTAGCAACCGCCTAGCAACACCATAGCAACCACCCAGAACACCCTAGCAATCGCCTAGCAACCACCCAGAATACCCTAGCAACCGCCTAGCAACCAACCAGAACACCATAGCAACCACCCAAAATACCCTAGCAACCGCCTAGCAACCACCCAAAAGACCCTAGCAACCACCAGAAATATCCTAGCAACCGCCTAGCAACCACTCAGAATACCCTAGCAACCGCCTAGCAAAAAACTTTCTGGTCCAAACTTTCTCAAGCCAACTTAAAGTTTGTCTCGACGAACTTTCGCATCTAGTTATTATTATTCTTCTGACCCTAAAAAAATCTATATCAAACTCCTCCTAGAGCTTTAACTCTACATACTCCAAACTCGGCTCAGACACTCAAACTGATCTGACTCGAGTTGCTATATCTTTTCAGACTGATTGGACTTACGGTTTTCCTAAAAATGACGATCAAAACTCGAAAAAACTCATTCAAAAACTCCCATTGACTTACATTGGGAGTTCTAAAAAATTCAAACCGACAAAAATTCAAATCAAAATACCTTGAAGACTAAACCAAACTGCCGTTCTATATACTATATTAGCCAATGAGACTCATTTAAACTAATGAACTCTAAACTCAAAACGTGTGTGTGTGTGAGAGAGAGAGAGAGAGAGCGTGGGTGTCTATGTGTGAGTGTGTGTGTGTGTGTGTGTGTGTGTAAACTCAAATACTCGTACACACTCATTTAAACTTATAAACTCTTAACTCAAAAACTTGTACACTTATAAACTCTAAACTCATATAAACTCTGAGTGTGTGTGAGAGAGAGAGTGTGTGTCTATGTGCGTGAGTGTGTGTGTGTGTGTGTGTGTGTTAATGAGCTTGTCTGTGTGTGTGTGAGTGAGTTAGTGAGTGTGTGTGTGAGAGAGATAGTGTGTGTGTGAGAGAGAGAGTGAGAGTCTGTGCGTGCGTGCTTGTGTGTGTGTATGTGTATGTCGAAAATTTAAATCTAAACACCTTGAAGACTAAACCAAACTGCCGTTCTATATACTATATGAGCCATTGAGACTCATTTAAACTAATAAACTCTAAACTCATACACTTATAATTAGAATAAGTGTATGAGATTAACTAATTAACTTATAAACTCATGAATTCATAGACTTATAAACTATTAAACTCATAAATTAATAAACTCTGAACTCTTAAACTCATTTAAACTTATAAACTCTAAACTCATTTAAACTTATAAACTCAAAACTCAAAAACTCATACAGTGTGTGTGTGTCTGAGTGAGTGTGTGAGCGAGTTAGTGTGTGTGTGTGTGTGTGTGTGTGTGTGCGTGTGTGTGTGTATGTGTGTGTGTGTTTATCTATCTATTAACTTATCTATCTACCTGCCATAAACTTCAAACTACTGTAAACTACTTTAAACTTCAAACCACTTTAAACTTCTTACGTTTAAAGCTCCCAGCTCCCAAGCAACTCCATAGCAACCAAACTTGAGTACCCTAGCAACCGTTTTGCAAGACCTATATCTCTGTATCAGAACATCGTATAGAGATTAGGTTTGGCTCTTTTGACTCATGCTAGCAAACAGCACTTCTAACATGCTATACATGCTAGCAGTGAATAGCTACATGCTAATAGCGATTAGTTAAGTGCTAAATCATACCAAGATCATGCAAACAACTATATCAAAACTCCATAGTAACCATCTGTGACAACTACCAACCACCTACCAACACCATAGCAACCACCCAGAACACCCTAGCAACCGCCTAGCAACACCAGAACACCCTAGCAACTGCCTAGCAACCACCCAGAATACCCTAGCAACCGCCTAGCAACACCATAGCAACCACCCAGAACACCCTAGCAACCGCCTAGCAACCACCCAGAATACCTTAGCAACCGCCTAGCAACACCATAGCAACCACTCAGAACACCCTAGCAACTGCCTAACAACCACCCAGAACACCCTAGCAACCACCCAAAATATCCTAGCAACCGCCTAGCAACCACCCAGAACACCCTACAACCGCCTAGCAACCACCCAGAACACCCTAGCAACCACCCAAAATACCCTAGCAACCGCCTAGCAACCACCCAAAAGACCCTAGCAACCACCGAAAATATCTTAGAAACCGCCTAGCAACTACCCAAAAGACCCTAGCAACCACCCAAAATGCCCTAGCAACCGCCTAGCAACCACCCAGAATACCCTATCAACCACCTAAAATACCCTAGCAACCACCTAAAATACCCTAGCAACCGCCTATCAACCACCCAAAAGACCCTAGCAACCACCCAAAATATCCTAGCAACCGCCTAGCAACCACCCAGAACACCCTAGTAACCACCCAGAACACCCTAGCAACCGCCTAGCAACCACCCAGAACACCCTAGCAACCACCCAAAATACCCTAGCAACCGCCTAGCAACCACCCAAAAGACCCTAGCAACCACCGAAAATATCTTAGAAACCGCCTAGCAACTACCCAAAAGACCCTAGCAACCACCCAAAATACCCTAGCAACCGCCTAGCAACCACCCAGAATACTCTAGCAACCACCTAAAATACCCTAGCAACCACCTAAAATACCCTAGCAACCGCCTATAAACCACCCAAAAGACCCTAGCAACCACCCAAAATATCCTAGCAACCGCCTAGCAACCACCCAGAACACCCTAGTAACCACCCAGAACACCCTAGCAACCGCCTAGCAACCACCCAGAACACCCTAGCAACCACCCAAAACACCCTAGCAACCGCCTAGCAACCACCCAAAAGACCCTAGCAACCACCAGAAATATCCTAGCAACCGCCTAGCAACCACTCAGAATACCCTAGCAACCGCCTAGCAAAAAACTTTCTGGTCCAAACTTTCTCAAGCCAACTTAAAGTTTGTCTCGACGAACTTTCGCATCTAGTTATTATTATTATTCCGAGACTAAAATTTCTATATGAAACTCCTCCTAGAGCTTTAACTCTACATACTCCAAACTCGGCTCAGACACTCAAACTGATCTGACCAAGTGTGCTATATCTTTTCAGACTGATCGGACTTACGGTTTTCCTAAAAATGACGATCAAAACTCGGAAAAACTCCCATTGACTTGCATTGGGGAGTTCTAAAAAATTCAAATTTAGATTCAAACTCACCAACCGACGAAAATTCAAATCAAAATACCTTGAAGACTAAACCAAACTGCCGTTCTATATACTATATTAGCCAATGAGACTCATTTAAACTAATGAACTCTAAACTCATACACTTATTAACTAATTAACTTATAAACTCATGAATTCATAGACTTATGAACTCTTAAACTCATAAATTAATAAACTCTGAACTCTTAAACTCATTTAAACTTATAAACTCTAAACTCATTTAAACTTATAAACTCTAAACTCATTTAAAACTTATAAACTCTAAACTCAAAAACTCTTACACTTATAAACTCATCAATTTATACACTTATAAACTCTAAACTCATAAACTCTGAGTGTGTGTGTGTGTGTGTGTGTGTGTGTGTGTGAACACACACACACACACACACACACTAAACTCATTTAAACTTAAACTCTAAACTCATTTAAACTTGTAAACTCAAAACTCGTAAACTACTTTAAACTTCAAACCACTTTAAACGTTTTAAGTTTAAAGCTTCAAGCTCCCAAGCAACTCCATAGCAACCAAACTTGAGTACCCTAGCAACCGTTTTGCAAGACCTATATCTCTGTATCAGAACATCGTATAGAGATGAGGTTTGGCTCTTTTGACTCATGCTAGCAAACAGCACTTCCAACATGCTACACATGCTAGCAGTGAATAGCTACATGCTAATATCAATTAGTTAAGTGCTAAATCATACCAAGATCATGCTAAGGACTCTATAAAAACTCCATAGTAACCATCTGTGACAACTACCAACCACCTAGCAACACCATAGCAACCGCCCAGAACACCCTAGCAACTGCCTAGCAACCGCCCAGAATACCCTAGCATCCGCCTAGCAACATCATAGCAACCACCCAGAACACCCTAGCAACCGCCTAGCAACACCATAGCAACCACCCAGAACACCCTAGCAACCGCCTAGCAACCACCCAGAATACCCTAGCAACCGCCTAGCAACACCATAGCAACCACCCAGAACACCCTAGCAACCACCCAGAACACCTTAGCAACAGCATAGCAACCACTCAGAACACCCTAGCAACTGCCTAGCAACCACCCAGAATACCTTAGCAACCGCCTAGCAACACCATAACAACCACCCAGAACACCCTAGCAACCGCCTAGCAACCACCCAAAACACCCTAGCAACCACTTAGCAACCACCCAGAATACCCTAGCAACCGTCTAGCAACAGCATAGCAACCACCCAGAACACCCTAGCAACCGCCTAGCAACCACCCAGAATACCCTAGCAACCGCCTAGCAACACCCTAGCAACTGCCTAGCAACACCATAGCAACCACCCAGAACACCCTAGCAACCACCTAGCAACGCCCTAGCAACCACCCAGAACACCCTAGCAACCAACCAGAATACCCTAGAAACCACCCATAACACCCTAGCAACCGCCTAGCAACCACCCAAAATACCTTAGCAACTGTCTAGCAACACCATAGCAACCACCCAGAACACCCTAGCAACCGCCTAGCAACACCCTAGCAACCACCCAAAATACCATAGCAACCGCCTAGCAACCACCCAGAACACCCTAGCAACCACCCAAAATACCCTAGCAACCGCTTAGCAACACCCTAGCAACCACCCAGAATACCCTAGCAACCGCCTAGCAACACCATAGCAACCACCCAGAACACCCTAAACTAAACTAAATTAAACTTCAAACTATTTTAAACTTTCAACTAATTTAAACTTTAAACTAAATTAAACTTCAAACTACTTTAAACTTTCAACTATTTTAAACTTTAAACTAAATTAAACTTCAAACTATTTTAAACTTTCAACTAATTTACACTTTAAACTAAATTAAACTTTAAACTACTTTAAACTTTAAACTACTTTAAACTTTTTCAAACTTTATGGTCCAAACTTTCTCAAGCCAACTTAAAGTTTGTCTCGACGAACTTTCGCATCTAGTTATTATTATTATTCCGAGACTAAAATTTCTATATGAAACTCCTCCTAGAGCTTTAACTCTACATACTCCAAACTCGGCTCAGACACTCAAACTGATCTGACTCGCGTTGCTATATCTTTTCAGACTGATCGGACTTACGGTTTTCCTAAAAATGACGATCAAAACTCGGAAAAACTCCCATTGACTTACATTGGGGAGTTCTAAAAACATTTGAATCCAAACTGCCGTTTTCACACACACAGACTCCAAAGGGCCTGACAGCCCTGCGTCTCTCCCTCTCTCTCTCCCTCAGAGGATTTATATTATCAAGCAACCAATAAGTAATGGCCTAAAATCTTCATAGCCACACCATAGCAACCAGTTTCAGCACCCTAGCAACCACTAAGAGCTCCCTAGCAACCACCCTAAACCAAAAAAAAATTTTTTTTACATTTTTTTGTATTTTTTAACGCAATATTACACTCGTGGCCTTGCGATATTGCTCCATGCTTGTGCCTATTCGGCCATAGGCACGAGGCCGCAGGCCGAGTGCCGTACTGAAGGCACTCGTTATTAAAGATTTTAAGAACTCTATAAAAACTCCATAGTAACCATCTTTGACAACTACCAACCACCTAGTAACACCATAGCAACTACCAAAAATACCTTAGCAACCATCTTGAACACCCTAGCAACATCTAGAAATGCTCTAGTAACCACCAAATATACCCTAGCAACCACCCAGAACACCCTAGCAACTGCCTAGCAACCCCCCAGAACACCTAGCAACTGCCTAGCAACCACCCAGAACACCTAGCAAACAGCCAGAACACCCTAGCAACTGCCTAGCAACCACCCAGAACACCTAGCAACTGCCTAGCAACAACCCAGAACACCCTAGCAACCGCCTAGCAACACCATAGCAACCACCCAGAACACCCTAGCAACCGCCTAGCAACCACCCAGAATACCTTAGCAACCGCCTAGCAACACCATAGCAACCACCCAGAACACCCTAGCAACCGCCTAGCAACCACCCAGAATACCTTAGCAACCGCCTAGCAACACCATAGCAACCACTCAGAACACCCTAGCAACTGCCTAACAACCACCCAGAACACCCTAGCAACCACCCAAAATATCCTAGCAACCGCCTAGCAACCACCCAGAACACCCTACAACCGCCTAGCAACCACCCAGAACACCCTAGCAACCACCCAAAATACCCTAGCAACCGCCTAGCAACCACCCAAAAGACCCTAGCAACCACCGAAAATATCTTAGAAACCGCCTAGCAACTACCCAAAAGACCCTAGCAACCACCCAAAATGCCCTAGCAACCGCCTAGCAACCACCCAGAATACCCTATCAACCACCTAAAATACCCTAGCAACCACCTAAAATACCCTAGCAACCGCCTATCAACCACCCAAAAGACCCTAGCAACCACCCAAAATATCCTAGCAACCGCCTAGCAACCACCCAGAACACCCTAGTAACCACCCAGAAAACCCTAGCAACCGCCTAGCAACCACCCAGAACACCCTAGCAACCACCCAAAATACCCTAGCAACCGCCTAGCAACCACCCAAAAGACCCTAGCAACCACCGAAAATATCTTAGAAACCGCCTAGCAACTACCCAAAAGACCCTAGCAACCACCCAAAATACCCTAGCAACCGCCTAGCAACCACCCAGAATACCCTAGCAACCACCTAAAATACCCTAGCAACCGCCTATAAACCACCCAAAAGACCCTAGCAACCACCCAAAATATCCTAGCAACCGCCTAGCAACCACCCAGAACACCCTAGTAACCACCCAGAACACCCTAGCAACCGCCTAGCAACCACCCAGAACACCCTAGCAACCACCCAAAACACCCGCCTAGCAACCACCCAAAAGACCCTAGCAACCACCAGAAATATCCTAGCAACCGCCTAGCAACCACTCAGAATACCCTAGCAACCGCCTAGCAAAAAACTTTCTGGTCCAAACTTTCTCAAGCCAACTTAAAGTTTGTCTCGACGAACTTTCGCATCTAGTTATTATTATTAAGTTGGCTTGAGAGAGCCAACATATTGAAATCCTATTTAAACTTATTATTATTATTATTATTATTATTCCGAGACTAAAATTTCTATATGAAACTCCTCCTAGAGCTTTAACTCTACATACTCCAAACTCGGCTCAGACACTCAAACTGATCTGACTCGCGTTGCTATATCTTTTCAGACTGATCGGACTTACGGTTTTCCTAAAAATGACGATCAAAACTCGGAAAAACTCCCATTGACTTACATTGGGGAGTTCTAAAAACATTTGAATCCAAACTGCCGTTTTCACACACACAGACTCCAAAGGGCCTGACAGCCCTGCGTCTCTCCCTCTCTCTCTCCCTCAGAGGATTTATATTATCAAGCAACCAATAAGTAATGGCCTAAAATCTTCATAGCCACACCATAGCAACCAGTTTCAGCACCCTAGCAACCACTAAGAGCTCCCTAGCAACCACCCTAAACCAAAAAAAATTTTTTTTTACATTTTTTTGTATTTTTTAACGCAATATTACACTCGTGGCCTTGCGATATTGCTCCATGCTTGTGCCTATTCGGCCATAGGCACGAGGCCGCAGGCCGAGTGCCGTACTGAAGGCACTCGTTATTAAAGATTTTAAGAACTCTATAAAAACTCCATAGTAACCATCTTTGACAACTACCAACCACCTAGTAACACCATAGCAACTACCAAAAATACCTTAGCAACCATCTTGAACACCCTAGCAACATCTAGAAATGCTCTAGTAACCACCAAATATATCCTAGCAACCACCCAGAACACCCTAGCAACTGCCTAGCAACCCCCCAGAACACCTAGCAACTGCCTAGCAACCACCCAGAACACCTAGCAAACAGCCAGAACACCCTAGCAACTGCCTAGCAACCACCCAGAACACCTAGCAACTGCCTAGCAACAACCCAGAACACCCTAGCAACCGCCTAGCAACACCATAGCAACCACCCAGAACACCCTAGCAACCGCCTAGCAACCACCCAGAATACCTTAGCAACCGCCTAGCAACACCATAGCAACCACCCAGAACACCCTAGCAACCGCCTAGCAACCACCCAAAATACCCTAGCAACCGCCTAGCAACACCATAGCAACCACCCAGAACACCCTAGCAACCGCCTAGCAACCACCCAGAATACCTTAGCAACCGCCTAGCAACACCATAGCAACCACTCAGAACACCCTAGCAACTGCCTAGCAACCACCCAGAACACCCTAGCAACCACCAAAAATATCCTAGCAACCGCCTAGCAACCACCCAGAACACCCTACAACCGCCTAGCAACCACCCAGAACACCCTAGCAACCACCCAAAATACCCTAGCAACCGCCTAGCAACCACCCAAAAGACCCTAGCAACCACCGAAAATATCTTAGAAACCGCCTAGCAACTACCCAAAAGACCCTAGCAACCACCCAAAATACCCTAGCAACCGCCTAGCAACCACCCAGAATACCCTAGCAACCACCTAAAATACCCTAGCAACCACCTAAAATACCCTAGCAACCGCCTATAAACCACCCAAAAGACCCTAGCAACCACCCAAAATATCCTAGCAACCGCCTAGCAACCACCCAGAACACCCTAGTAACCACCCAGAACACCCTAGCAACCGCCTAGCAACCACCCAGAACACCCTAGCAACCACCCAAAACACCCTAGCAACCGCCTAGCAACCACCCAAAAGACCCTAGCAACCACCAGAAATATCCTAGCAACCGCCTAGCAACCACTCAGAATACCCTAGCAACCGCCTAGCAAAAAACTTTCTGGTCCAAACTTTCTCAAGCCAACTTAAAGTTTGTCTCGACGAACTTTCGCATCTAGTTATTATTATTATTCCGAGACTAAAATTTCTATATGAAACTCCTCCTAGAGCTTTAACTCTACATACTCCAAACTCGGCTCAGACACTCAAACTGATCTGACTCGCGTTGCTATATCTTTTCAGACTGATCGGACTTACGGTTTTCCTAAAAATGACGATCAAAACTCGGAAAAACTCCCATTGACTTACATTGGGGAGTTCTAAAAACATTTGAATCCAAACTGCCGTTTTCACACACACAGACTCCAAAGGGCCTGACAGCCCTGCGTCTCTCCCTCTCTCTCTCCCTCAGAGGATTTATATTATCAAGCAACCAATAAGTAATGGCCTAAAATCTTCATAGCCACACCATAGCAACCAGTTTCAGCACCCTAGCAACCACTAAAAGCTCCCTAGCAACCACCCTAAACCAAAAAATTTTTTTTTTTACATTTTTTGGTATTTTTTAACGCAATATTACACTCGTGGCCTTGCGATATTGCTCCATGCTTGTGCCTATTCGGCCATAGGCACGAGGCCGCAGGCCGAGTGCCGTACTGAAGGCACTCGTTATTAAAGATTTTAAGAACTCTATAAAAACTCCATAGTAACCATCTTTGACAACTACCAACCACCTAGTAACACCATAGCAACTACCAAAAATACCTTAGCAACCATCTTGAACACCCTAGCAACATCTAGAAATGCTCTAGTAACCACCAAATATACCCTAGCAACCACCCAGAACACCCTAGCAACTGCCTAGCAACCCCCCAGAACACCTAGCAACTGCCTAGCAACCACCCAGAACACCTAGCAAACAGCCAGAACACCCTAGCAACTGCCTAGCAACAACCCAGAACACCCTAGCAACCGCCTAGCAACACCATAGCAACCACCCAGAACACCCTAGCAACCGCCTAGCAACCACCCAGAATACCTTAGCAACCGCCTAGCAACACCATAGCAACCACCCAGAACACCCTAGCAACCGCCTAGCAACCACCCAAAATACCCTAGCAACCGCCTAGCAACACCATAGCAACCACCCAGAACACCCTAGCAACCGCCTAGCAACCACCCAAAATACCCTAGCAACCGCCTAGCAACACCATAGCAACCACCCAGAACACCCTAGCAACCGCCTAGCAACCACCCAGAATACCTTAGCAACCGCCTAGCAACACCATAGCAACCACTCAGAACACCCTAGCAACTGCCTAGCAACCACCCAGAACACCCTAGCAACCACCAAAAATATCCTAGCAACCGCCTAGCAACCACCCAGAACACCCTACAACCGCCTAGCAACCACCCAGAACACCCTAGCAACCACCCAAAATACCCTAGCAACCGCCTAGCAACCACCCAAAAGACCCTAGCAACCACCGAAAATATCTTAGAAACCGCCTAGCAACTACCCAAAAGACCCTAGCAACCACCCAAAATACCCTAGCAACCGCCTAGCAACCACCCAGAATACCCTAGCAACCACCTAAAATACCCTAGCAACCACCTAAAATACCCTAGCAACCGCCTATAAACCACCCAAAAGACCCTAGCAACCACCCAAAATATCCTAGCAACCGCCTAGCAACCACCCAGAACACCCTAGTAACCACCCAGAACACCCTAGCAACCGCCTAGCAACCACCCAGAACACCCTAGCAACCACCCAAAACACCCTAGCAACCGCCTAGCAACCACCCAAAAGACCCTAGCAACCACCAGAAATATCCTAGCAACCGCCTAGCAACCACTCAGAATACCCTAGCAACCGCCTAGCAAAAAACTTTCTGGTCCAAACTTTCTCAAGCCAACTTAAAGTTTGTCTCGACGAACTTTCGCATCTAGTTATTATTATTATTCCGAGACTAAAATTTCTATATGAAACTCCTCCTAGAGCTTTAACTCTACATACTCCAAACTCGGCTCAGACACTCAAACTGATCTGACTCGCGTTGCTATATCTTTTCAGACTGATCGGACTTACGGTTTTCCTAAAAATGACGATCAAAACTCGGAAAAACTCCCATTGACTTACATTGGGGAGTTCTAAAAACATTTGAATCCAAACTGCCGTTTTCACACACACAGACTCCAAAGGGCCTGACAGCCCTGCGTCTCTCCCTCTCTCTCTCCCTCAGAGGATTTATATTATCAAGCAACCAATAAGTAATGGCCTAAAATCTTCATAGCCACACCATAGCAACCAGTTTCAGCACCCTAGCAACCACTAAAAGCTCCCTAGCAACCACCCTAAACCAAAAAATTTTTTTTTTTACATTTTTTGGTATTTTTTAACGCAATATTACACTCGTGGCCTTGCGATATTGCTCCATGCTTGTGCCTATTCGGCCATAGGCACGAGGCCGCAGGCCGAGTGCCGTACTGAAGGCACTCGTTATTAAAGATTTTAAGAACTCTATAAAAACTCCATAGTAACCATCTTTGACAACTACCAACCACCTAGTAACACCATAGCAACTACCAAAAATACCTTAGCAACCATCTTGAACACCCTAGCAACATCTAGAAATGCTCTAGTAACCACCAAATATACCCTAGCAACCACCCAGAACACCCTAGCAACTGCCTAGCAACCCCCCAGAACACCTAGCAACTGCCTAGCAACCACCCAGAACACCTAGCAAACAGCCAGAACACCCTAGCAACTGCCTAGCAACAACCCAGAACACCCTAGCAACCGCCTAGCAACACCATAGCAACCACCCAGAACACCCTAGCAACCGCCTAGCAACCACCCAGAATACCTTAGCAACCGCCTAGCAACACCATAGCAACCACCCAGAACACCCTAGCAACCGCCTAGCAACCACCCAAAATACCCTAGCAACCGCCTAGCAACACCATAGCAACCACCCAGAACACCCTAGCAACCGCCTAGCAACCACCCAGAATACCTTAGCAACCGCCTAGCAACACCATAGCAACCACTCAGAACACCCTAGCAACTGCCTAACAACCACCCAGAACACCCTAGCAACCACCCAAAATATCCTAGCAACCGCCTAGCAACCACCCAGAACACCCTACAACCGCCTAGCAACCACCCAGAACACCCTAGCAACCACCCAAAATACCCTAGCAACCGCCTAGCAACCACCCAAAAGACCCTAGCAACCACCGAAAATATCTTAGAAACCGCCTAGCAACTACCCAAAAGACCCTAGCAACCACCCAAAATGCCCTAGCAACCGCCTAGCAACCACCCAGAATACCCTATCAACCACCTAAAATACCCTAGCAACCACCTAAAATACCCTAGCAACCGCCTATCAACCACCCAAAAGACCCTAGCAACCACCCAAAATATCCTAGCAACCGCCTAGCAACCACCCAGAACACCCTAGTAACCACCCAGAACACCCTAGCAACCGCCTAGCAACCACCCAAAATACCCTAGCAACCGCCTAGCAACCACCCAAAAGACCCTAGCAACCACCGAAAATATCTTAGAAACTGCCTAGCAACTACCCAAAAGACCCTAGCAACCACCCAAAATACCCTAGCAACCGCCTAGCAACCACCCAGAATACCCTAGCAACCACCTAAAATACCCTAGCAACCACCTAAAATACCCTAGCAACCGCCTATAAACCATCCAAAAGACCCTAGCAACCACCCAAAATATCCTAGCAACCGCCTAGCAACCACCCAGAACACCCTAGTAACCACCCAGAACACCCTAGCAACCGCCTAGCAACCACCCAGAACACCCTAGCAACCACCCAAAACACCCTAGCAACCGCCTAGCAACCACCCAAAAGACCCTAGCAACCACCAGAAATATCCTAGCAACCGCCTAGCAACCACTCAGAATACCCTAGCAACCGCCTAGCAAAAAACTTTCTGGTCCAAACTTTCTCAAGCCAACTTAAAGTTTGTCTCGACGAACTTTCGCATCTAGTTATTATTATTAAGTTGGCTTGAGAAAGCCAACATATTGAAATCCTATTTAAACTTATTATTATTATTATTATTCTTCTGACCCTAAAAAAATCTATATCAAACTCCTCCTAGAGCTTTAACTCTACATACTCCAAACTCGGCTCAGACACTCAAACTGATCTGACTCGAGTTGCTATATCTTTTCAGACTGATTGGACTTACGGTTTTCCTAAAAATGACGATCAAAACTCAAAAAAACTCATTCAAAAACTCCCATTGACTTACATTGGGAGTTCTAAAAAATTCAAACCGACAAAAATTCAAATCAAAATACCTTGAAGACTAAACCAAACTGCCGTTCTATATACTATATTAGCCAATGAGACTCATTTAAACTAATGAACTCTAAACTCAAAACGTGTGTGTGTGTGAGAGAGAGAGAGAGAGAGCGTGGGTGTCTATGTGTGAGTGTGTGTGTGTGTGTGTGTGTGTGTGTGTGTAAACTCAAATACTCGTACACACTCATTTAAACTTATAAACTCTTAACTCAAAAACTTGTACACTTATAAACTCTAAACTCATATAAACTCTGAGTGTGTGTGAGAGAGAGAGTGTGTGTCTATGTGCGTGAGTGTGTGTGTGTGTGTGTGTGTGTGTGTGTGTGTGTTAATGAGCTTGTCTGTGTGTGTGTGAGTGAGTTAGTGAGTGTGTGTGTGAGAGAGATAGTGTGTGTGTGAGAGAGAGAGTGAGAGTCTGTGCGTGCGTGCTTGTGTGTGTGTATGTGTATGTCGAAAATTTAAATCTAAACACCTTGAAGACTAAACCAAACTGCCGTTCTATATACTATATGAGCCATTGAGACTCATTTAAACTAATAAACTCTAAACTCATACACTTATAATTAGAATAAGTGTATGAGATTAACTAATTAACTTATAAACTCATGAATTCATAGACTTATAAACTATTAAACTCATAAATTAATAAACTCTGAACTCTTAAACTCATTTAAACTTATAAACTCTAAACTCATTTAAACTTACAAACTCAAAACTCAAAAACTCATACAGTGTGTGTGTGTCTGAGTGAGTGTGTGAGCGAGTTAGTGTGTGTGTGTGTGTGTGTGTGTGCGTGTGTGTGTGTATGTGTGTGTGTGTTTATCTATCTATTAACTTATCTATCTACCTGCCATAAACTTCAAACTACTGTAAACTACTTTAAACTTCAAACCACTTTAAACTTCTTACGTTTAAAGCTCCCAGCTCCCAAGCAACTCCATAGCAACCAAACTTGAGTACCCTAGCAACCGTTTTGCAAGACCTATATCTCTGTATCAGAACATCGTATAGAGATTAGGTTTGGCTCTTTTGACTCATGCTAGCAAACAGCACTTCTAACATGCTATACATGCTAGCAGTGAATAGCTACATGCTAATAGCGATTAGTTAAGTGCTAAATCATACCAAGATCATGCAAACAACTATATCAAAACTCCATAGTAACCATCTGTGACAACTACCAACCACCTAGCAACACCATAGCAACCACCCAGAACACCCTAGCAACCGCCTAGCAACACCAGAACACCCTAGCAACTGCCTAGCAACCACCCAGAATACCCTAGCAACCGCCTAGCAACACCATAGCAACCACCCAGAACACCCTAGCAACCGCCTAGCAACACCATAGCAACCACCCAGAACACCCTAGCAACTGCCTAGCAACCACCCAGAATACCCTAGCAACCGCCTAGCAACACCATAGTAACCACCCAGAACACCCTAGCAACCGCCTAGCAACCACCCAGAATACCCTAGCAACTGCCTAGCAACCGCCTAGCTACCACCCAGAATACCTTAGCAACACCATAGCAACCACCCAGAACACCCTAGCAACCGCCTAACAACACCCTAGCAACCGCCTAGCAACCACCCAGAACACCCTAGCAACCGCCTAGCAACTACCCAAAAGACCCTAGCAACCACCCAAAATGCCCTAGCAACCGCCTAGCAACCACCCAGAATACCCTATCAACCACCTAAAATACCCTAGCAACCACCTAAAATACCCTAGCAACCGCCTATCAACCACCCAAAAGACCCTAGCAACCACCCAAAATATCCTAGCAACCGCCTAGCAACCACCCAGAACACCCTAGTAACCACCCAGAACACCCTAGCAACCGCCTAGCAACCACCCAAAATACCCTAGCAACCGCCTAGCAACCACCCAAAAGACCCTAGCAACCACCGAAAATATCTTAGAAACTGCCTAGCAACTACCCAAAAGACCCTAGCAACCACCCAAAATACCCTAGCAACCGCCTAGCAACCACCCAGAATACCCTAGCAACCACCTAAAATACCCTAGCAACCACCTAAAATACCCTAGCAACCGCCTATAAACCATCCAAAAGACCCTAGCAACCACCCAAAATATCCTAGCAACCGCCTAGCAACCACCCAGAACACCCTAGTAACCACCCAGAACACCCTAGCAACCGCCTAGCAACCACCCAGAACACCCTAGCAACCACCCAAAACACCCTAGCAACCGCCTAGCAACCACCCAAAAGACCCTAGCAACCACCAGAAATATCCTAGCAACCGCCTAGCAACCACTCAGAATACCCTAGCAACCGCCTAGCAAAAAACTTTCTGGTCCAAACTTTCTCAAGCCAACTTAAAGTTTGTCTCGACGAACTTTCGCATCTAGTTATTATTATTAAGTTGGCTTGAGAAAGCCAACATATTGAAATCCTATTTAAACTTATTATTATTATTATTATTCTTCTGACCCTAAAAAAATCTATATCAAACTCCTCCTAGAGCTTTAACTCTACATACTCCAAACTCGGCTCAGACACTCAAACTGATCTGACTCGAGTTGCTATATCTTTTCAGACTGATTGGACTTACGGTTTTCCTAAAAATGACGATCAAAACTCGAAAAAACTCATTCAAAAACTCCCATTGACTTACATTGGGAGTTCTAAAAAATTCAAACCGACAAAAATTCAAATCAAAATACCTTGAAGACTAAACCAAACTGCCGTTCTATATACTATATTAGCCAATGAGACTCATTTAAACTAATGAACTCTAAACTCAAAACGTGTGTGTGTGTGAGAGAGAGAGAGAGAGAGCGTGGGTGTCTATGTGTGAGTGTGTGTGTGTGTGTGTGTGTGTGTGTGTGTAAACTCAAATACTCGTACACACTCATTTAAACTTATAAACTCTTAACTCAAAAACTTGTACACTTATAAACTCTAAACTCATATAAACTCTGAGTGTGTGTGAGAGAGAGAGTGTGTGTCTATGTGCGTGAGTGTGTGTGTGTGTGTGTGTGTGTGTGTGTGTGTGTGTGTGTGTTAATGAGCTTGTCTGTGTGTGTGTGAGTGAGTTAGTGAGTGTGTGTGTGAGAGAGATAGTGTGTGTGTGAGAGAGAGAGTGAGAGTCTGTGCGTGCGTGCTTGTGTGTGTGTATGTGTATGTCGAAAATTTAAATCTAAACACCTTGAAGACTAAACCAAACTGCCGTTCTATATACTATATGAGCCATTGAGACTCATTTAAACTAATAAACTCTAAACTCATACACTTATAATTAGAATAAGTGTATGAGATTAACTAATTAACTTATAAACTCATGAATTCATAGACTTATAAACTATTAAACTCATAAATTAATAAACTCTGAACTCTTAAACTCATTTAAACTTATAAACTCTAAACTCATTTAAACTTATAAACTCAAAACTCAAAAACTCATACAGTGTGTGTGTGTCTGAGTGAGTGTGTGAGCGAGTTAGTGTGTGTGTGTGTGTGTGTGTGTGCGTGTGTGTGTGTATGTGTGTGTGTGTTTATCTATCTATTAACTTATCTATCTACCTGCCATAAACTTCAAACTACTGTAAACTACTTTAAACTTCAAACCACTTTAAACTTCTTACGTTTAAAGCTCCCAGCTCCCAAGCAACTCCATAGCAACCAAACTTGAGTACCCTAGCAACCGTTTTGCAAGACCTATATCTCTGTATCAGAACATCGTATAGAGATTAGGTTTGGCTCTTTTGACTCATGCTAGCAAACAGCACTTCTAACATGCTATACATGCTAGCAGTGAATAGCTACATGCTAATAGCGATTAGTTAAGTGCTAAATCATACCAAGATCATGCAAACAACTATATCAAAACTCCATAGTAACCATCTGTGACAACTACCAACCACCTAGCAACACCATAGCAACCACCCAGAACACCCTAGCAACCGCCTAGCAACACCAGAACACCCTAGCAACTGCCTAGCAACCACCCAGAATACCCTAGCAACCGCCTAGCAACACCATAGCAACCACCCAGAACACCCTAGCAACCGCCTAGCAACACCATAGCAACCACCCAGAACACCCTAGCAACTGCCTAGCAACCACCCAGAATACCCTAGCAACCGCCTAGCAACACCATAGTAACCACCCAGAACACCCTAGCAACCGCCTAGCAACCACCCAGAATACCCTAGCAACTGCCTAGCAACCGCCTAGCTACCACCCAGAATACCTTAGCAACACCATAGCAACCACCCAGAACACCCTAGCAACCGCCTAACAACACCCTAGCAACCGCCTAGCAACCACCCAGAACACCCTAGCAACCGCCTAGCAACACCATAGCAACCACCCAGAACACCCTAGCAACCGCCTAGCAACCACCCAGAACATCCTAGCAACCGCCTAGCAACACCATAGCAACCACCCAGAATACCCTAGCAACCACCTAGCAACCGCCTAGCAACCACTCAGAATACCTTAACAACCGCCTAGCAACACCATAGCAACCACCCAGAACACCCTAGCAACCGCCTAGCAACCAACCAGAACACCCTAGCAACCGCCTAGCAACACCATAGCAACCACCCAGAACACCCTAGCAACCGCCTAGCAACACCAGAACACCCTAGCAACTGCCTAGCAACCACCCAGAATACCCTAGCAACCGCCTAGCAACACCATAGCAACCACCCAGAACACCCTAGCAACCGCCT
Organism: Abramis brama; assembly: GCF_963993115.1. NCBI lineage: Eukaryota > Metazoa > Chordata > Actinopteri > Cypriniformes > Leuciscidae > Abramis > Abramis brama. The sequence goes on along the minus strand of NC_139972.1, from coordinate 28,382,945 downwards.
AGCAACACCATAGCAACCACCCAGAACACCCTAGCAACTGCCTAGCAACCACCCATAATACCCTAGCAACCGCCTAGCAACACCATAGTAACCACCCAGAACACCCTAGCAACCACCTAGCAACCACCCAGAATACCCTAGCAACTGCCTAGCAACCGCCTAGCAACCACCCAGAATACCTTAACAACCGCCTAGCAACACCATAGCAACCACCCAGAACACCCTAGCAACCGCCTAGCAACCAACCAGAACACCCTAGCAACCGCCTAGCAACACCATAGCAACCACCCAGAACACCCTAGCAATCGCCTAGCAACCACCCAGAATACCCTAGCAACCGCCTAGCAACCAACCAGAACACCATAGCAACCACCCAAAATACCCTAGCAACCGCCTAGCAACCACCCAAAAGACCCTAGCAACCACCAGAAATATCCTAGCAACCGCCTAGCAACCACTCAGAATACCCTAGCAACCGCCTAGCAAAAAACTTTCTGGTCCAAACTTTCTCAAGCCAACTTAAAGTTTGTCTCGACGAACTTTCGCATCTAGTTATTATTATTCTTCTGACCCTAAAAATTTCTATATCAAACTCCTCCTAGAGCTTTAACTCTACATACTCCAAACTCGGCTCAGACACTCAAACTGATCTGACTCGAGTTGCTATATCTTTTCAGACTGATCGGACTTACGGTTTTCCTAAAAATGACGATCAAAACTCGAAAAAACTCATTCAAAAACTCCCATTGACTTACATTGGGAGTTCTAAAAAATTCAAACCGACGAAAATTCAAATCAAAATACCTTGAAGACTAAACCAAACTGCCGTTCTATATACTATATTAGCCAATGAGACTCATTTAAACTAATGAACTCTAAACTCAAAACGTGTGTGTGTGAGAGAGAGAGAGAGCGTGTGTGTCTATGTGTGAGTGTGTGTGTGTGTGTGTGTGTGTGTGTGTGTGTGTAAACTCAAATACTCGTACACACTCATTTAAACTTATAAACTCTTAACTCAAAAACGTGTACACTTATAAACTCTAAACTCATATAAACTCTGAGTGTGTGTGTGTGTGAGAGAGAGAGTGAGTGTGTGTCTATGTGCGTGAGTGTGTGTGTGTTTGTGTGTGTGTGTGTGTGTGTGTGTGTGTTAATGAGCTTGTCTGTGTGTGTGTGAGTGTGTGTGTGAGAGAGATAGTGTGTGTGTGTGTGTGAGAGAGAGTGAGAGTCTGTGCGTGCGTGCTTGTGTGTGTGTGTATGTCGAAAATTTAAATCTAAACACCTTGAAGACTAAACCAAACTGCCGTTCTATATACTATATGAGCCATTGAGACTCATTTAAACTAATGAACTCTAAACTCAAAACGTGTGTGTGTGTGTGTGTGTGTGAGAGAGAGAGCGTGTGTGTCTATGTGTGAGTGTGTGTGTGTGTGTGTGTGTGTGTGTGTGTGTGTAAACTCAAATACTCGTACACACTCATTTAAACTTATAAACTCTTAACTCAAAAACTTGTACACTTATAAACTCTAAACTCATATAAACTCTGAGTGTGTGTGTGTGTGTGTGAGAGAGAGAGTGTGTGTGTATGTGCGTGAGTGTGTGTGTGTGTGTGTGTGTGTGTTAATGAGCTTGTCTGTGTGTGTGTGAGTGAGTTAGTGAGTGTGTGTGTGAGAGAGATAGTGTGTGTGTGTGAGAGAGAGTGAGAGTCTGTGCGTGCGTGCTTGTGTGTGTGTGTATGTCGAAAATTTAAATCTAAACACCTTGAAGACTAAACCAAACTGCCGTTCTATATACTATATGAGCCATTGAGACTCATTTAAACTAATGAACTCTAAATTCAAAACGTGTGTGTGTGTGTGTGTGTGTGTGAGAGAGAGAGAGAGCGTGTGTGTCTATGTGTGAGTGTGTGTGTGTGTGTGTAAACTCAAAAACTCGTACACACTCATTTAAACTTATAAACTCTTAACTCAAAAACTTGTACACTTGTAAACTCTAAACTCATATAAACTCTGAGTGTGTGTGTGTGTGTGAGAGAGAGTGTGTGTCTATGTGCGTGAGTGTGTGTGTGTGTTAATGAGCTTGTCTGTGTGTGTGTGAGTGAGTTAGTGAGTGTGTGTGTGAGAGAGATAGTGTGTGTGTGAGAGAGAGAGAGAGTGAGAGTCTGTGCGTGCGTGCTTGTGTGTGTGTGTATGTCGAAAATTTAAATCTAAACACCTTGAAGACTAAACCAAACTGCCGTTCTATATACTATATGAGCCATTGAGACTCATTTAAACTAATGAACTCTAAACTCATACACTTATAATTAGAATAAGTGTATGAGATTAACTAATTAACTTATAAACTCATGAATTCATAGACTTATAAACTATTAAACTCATAAATTAATAAACTCTGAACTCTTAAACTCATTTAAACTTATAAACTCTAAACTCATTTAAACTTATAAACTCTAAACTCAAAAAACTCGTACACTTATAAACTCATCAATCTATACACTTATAAACTCTAAACTCATAAACTCTGAGTGTGTGTGTGTGTCTGAGTGAGTGTGTGAGCGAGTTAGTGTGTGTGTGTGTGTGTGTGTGTGTGTGTGTGTGTATCTATCTAACTTATTTATCTATCTATCTGTCATAAACTTCAAACTACTGTAAACTACTTTAAACTTCAAACCACTTTAAACTTCTTACGTTTTAAGCTCCCAGCTCCCAAGCAACTCCATAGCAACCAAACTTGTGTACCCTAGCAACCGTTTTGCAAGACCTATATCTCTGTATCAGAACATCGTATAGAGATGAGGTTTGGCTCTTTTGCCTCATGCTAGCAAACAGCACTTCCAACATGCTACACATGCTAGCAGTGAATAGCTACATGCTAATAGCGATTAGTTAAGTGTTAAATCATTCTAAGAACTCTATAAAAACTCCATAGTAACCATCTGTGAATACTACCAACCACCTAGTAACACCATATCATCCGCCCTGAATACCTTAGCAACCGCCTAGCAACCACCCAGAATACCTTAGCAACCACCTAGCAACACCAAAGCAACCACCCAGAACACCGTAGCAACCACCCAGAATACCCTAGCAACCGCCTAGCAACACCATAGCAACCACCCAGAACACCTTAAACTAAACTAATTTAAACTTTAAACTATTTTAAACTTTCAACTAATTTAAACTTTAAACTAAATTAAACTTAAAACTATTTTAAACTTTCAACTAATTTAAACTTTAAACTAAATTAAACTTCAAACTACTTTAAACTTTCAACTATTTTAAACTTTAAACTAAATTAAACTTCAAACTATTTTAAACTTTCAATTAATTTAAACTTTAAACTAAATTAAACTTCAAACTATTTTAAACTTTCAACTAATTTACACTTTAAACTAAATTAAACTTTAAACTACTTTAAACTTTAAACTACTTTAAACTTTTTCAAACTTTATGGTCCAAACTTTCTCAA